>NC_084614.1:56222389-56262389 GCF_033978795.1 Nerophis ophidion
TAGAAGGGAGAAGACACAGCCAATGTCAACCACCTCCAGTCCCGGACAAAGTAAGCGATGAGTGCCAGGATTAACTGTCCCAGCGTGTAACAGTAACCGGTGAGTGTCCCCACAGCCGTACGCACACGGGTCGGGATCCACTCCACAACTTTTTCAAAGAAAATTACATTGTTTCATGTTCAATTGAGAATTTTGATTCAAATGTGTATTTTTCACAGCCAAACTTACTGAGTGAGAATGTGTTGAGCCCCACGCCCGACAGCGCCATACCGCAACCAAAGCGGCACAGACAGAAGATGGGGAAGGATGTGGAGAAAGCGGCGCACGTCCCAGACACTGCCATCAGCAGGTGAGAAATGAGCAGCAGTTTGCGTCGACCAAATCTAAAATGGAGATTCACCATTTGTCTCTACCGTGCGTAATTGGGCAATGTTGGTCAGCTAAGATTCATGTTTACTTGTCTGCAAGACTTCCCAAGACAATGGATCCCACAAGAACACCTCCCATGTAGATGGTTTGGCCCATTTGCTTTAAAGAGCGCAGATCACACACCAAATCCCACTGAACACACAATTTAACATGCAACTCTAAACTGAGACGAATACAAATCCAATCCATCCAAGAAATGTAGCCATACCTCGGTTATGATAGTGGAGCTCATCTCAGTCATGTTATATGACCATCCATCTGTACACCCCTGCAAGGCAACTTCAACATCAAGTTCTCCCGGCTCCTCTGATTTGACGCTGACATTCTTGTCCAGTAGATGCCACTGTGGAGCAACATAACTTTGACACCTCTGATGCTTGCCGGCTTGGTCCAGCGGTATTGTGACTGTCAGCACTTCTTTTTGGCTGAGTTGGTACTCAGAGAGGTTTGCGTGCGCACTGCAGTAGTGAGGAGGCACGAATGCTACAAAGTTCTGTAGCAGGTTGTGACTGGCCATCAGTAGCACCGGAATACATAGCAGGGTCACATGCAGGATCTGAAAGCGGCCCGTGCTGCCCACCTGCTCAAGGAGGTCACCAAACGCCATTTAGAAATTAGTTCAGTTCTTACAGGACCCCCTCCGAAGTTGCACCAGGAGTTCTAGTTGTAAAGGTCCAGCAACATTCCTCGTTAGGTTCTTGGCACTGATGAGCATTCCCCAAAGCACCTGTGAAAATATTCAGGAAAATGTATGGCTTATTTATAGTTGTTTAAACAGTTTTATAATAAAACAATGTAGAGTCAAACTTCTTTGGGTGTACAATTTGCAATTTCAAAACAAAATCAAATTCAGGGTGGCCCAAAAAAAAAACCCACAAATGTTTATCGTCGTTAATATAAATGTTTTTTCTTTTCTTTGTCTGTGTGTTAAGGTCGAATTTGTGTATTAAATAAGAGAACAATAGCAGCTTTTTGGAGAAATCATTCTCTATGGAAAAGCAGAATTTTTGACTCGGTACGAAGTTCAAGGACTACGGGACTGTTCAAAAGCTTAATTCTAAAGTCCAAATAATGGAAAACATTTTTCAACATAAGAACGTTTGCCCCTAACACCGCGTCACTTTTTTGCCCTGGTGATTCAGTACTGTAAGGCTATTAATCATAAACCAACTTATCACTGACGTGGTATTTGTTTTTATCTAGGAATATTACAAGTTGTTTCCTTTTTTTTTTACACTTGTATAACACTAGCATAGTTTAGAAAAAGTGATACATGAATTTTGTAAGCCTCCTTCTGCACTGTTCATCCGGGTTGTTGGTAAGTACACGATGTCTTGTTTTTAAGCTTCATTATACCGTGATGAACTGCTTTTCACACTTGCATGACAGGTAATAATGTTGTAGACTAGGATGTATAGAGTTTTGTAAGCGTATTTCTTCACATCCCACATCAAAGTTAATAGCAAATACACAATTTATTTTAAGCTTTCCGATACAGTAGTTAGCTTCTTGTTTCACTTGATTGACTGTTAAGAATGTTATAAAGCATAATGCATCAAGTGTTAAATCTTCTTTTTTAAAGTGATAAGTGAATTTACAAGTGACTGTTTTTTAAGCTTTACATACTGTGCTTAACGCCTTTTTACACTTGCAGGACGGATGAGAAAGGCCATAAAGCGTGGTGTGTGGGGTTTGAAAGCTGCTTTTTGCATGCCCATCATCAAATCTAATGGCAAATACACAATGTATTGTTTTTAAGCATTGTGATACAGAACTTAACTACCTTTTAAACAAAGTTGAAAGTGTTACCTAAATGATTAGCTTGATTATTTGTATACTAAATGTATTCTCAAGCAACCACACGGTTCCTAAAACTGATTCCATTTTATCTGATTGGCAGGCACTTACCTGCGGAATAGGAGGAACGCTGTCTCTCAGGATCCAACTTGAAAGCCACTCAAAGCATCAAGTAAAATATTTGAAAAGGCCAAAACAATCAAAAGCAGGAAGGGTAAAGTTGTTGCTGCATTTCATGCAAACAATCACTCCAAATCCAGCGCTTTTTTTTTTACTCCTGAACTTTGGATTATTGGCATGGAGGGGGGTGCACAAGGAATTAGCCTCTCACTCTCATAGCTAACTCACTAAAGTATAAGGCAGAGGCTTATGACTTAGGGAGCAAAAAGAGGTCCAGCAGCAAAGTGGGCAGATACTGTACTTTAGTTTGTCTCTTTACCACTCCCATTCCTAATTGGTTACTACATTTGTGTGTGTGCCCACTGGTTAGAATTTTACAACTCAATATTCATCATCATTTAGATGCCCCTTTAGTAATGTAATATTTTAATAGGAAAAGCAAGTGTGGCAGTTCTCACTTTCAAAGATGACTGAGGGCTATCAGAGGAAACTGGTTCCTTAACATGGCAGATACAATAAATACCCCATTTTTTTTTTATTGTTTTGTTTTTGTGGAGGTGGGGTTTGTGGTTTGGGGTTCTCTGTTACCGTAAGCCCAAGCACTGCACAACAAACTAGTCAGTTTACCAGAGTATCATTCCACGGAGTTGAGAGCCCAAACAAAGTATCTAATGTGATGGTAACTCAGTCTCTATACAGTTTTAATTGAGCACGGCTGCAAAATAAGCCACAACGGGGCCAATAAAGTTGCAAGTAAAAGCACTTGCCTTTGCCAAAAAGAGTCTTTAATAAAGTAATGATAAATGTTTATCAATTTAAATCCTCATTGTGATGGTTTAGCATTGTTCTCTGCATGTAAAGCTATAATTATTCTCTATAAAAAGTGTTTTGTGTCCATATTGTTTGAGTCTGAAAGGGATTATTTGGATTTGCATCATCTCCTATGGAGAAAATTGATTTGGTTTTTGTCTTATGCATTTTTCTTCCGACATTTTGGAACAGATTAAAGACAAGTTCCCCTGTATGTGAAAATCTACATATTAACTCTCATGCTGAAGCTAAACGTTTAGCTTTTTGTTTGGCTGAACACTTTTGAGGAATGCATGCACTTGCGTAATGATCAGCGGGAGTTGTCAGGCTGAATAAAGCAGCAGGTGCAACAAACCAAATCAAAGCAAAACAAAAAGAAATATATTGTTTCAGCTGTGATAATCACATCCAGCATAGATACAGTATGTCCTCTTAAACTGTTGTTGCTTATCTAAAAGTAAATATAAAACCACAATAAATTAAATGTAAGCGAGTGCTTGATCCCGTCCAGTTGCAGACAGTTCATTAGGTACACCTGCACTATTAAGCTCCAATACATAAACTACTTTAAACAAAATGTACCTTTACAATTTTGAGAGTGCTATTCATTCAATAATATGTTTATTATAGTGAGGAAATTGGAGCTGCATGAACACACCGAGTAGCTTTAAACCTGATCTTTATTTTAGATGATTTACAATTGAACTTAAAATGGGCAAGTTGTTTTTTTTTTCTGTCCTTTTGAGCCATGCAGTGAGTTGTGAGTTTGGTGTTAACATTTTTAAAATGTACTGTTAGTCTGGAAGAATTGCTGTCTTGCAATATTTTACAATGTTCAAAAGCACTGTTGTTGTTACGTTGGCAATGGTGATACATTACTTAAGTTCTCTTTCCCCGTCGCTCTGTTAATAGTTACAAACACAAGTGCGGTTGTATAACTTTGACCTCGTCTTTAATGGAAATCAAGAACTGTGCACATAAAATTTGATGAAGTAACTGTGGTGGTTAAAAAGTGTAAAGCAGCTGATAATATCACATTGGTCTGCAGAGCTTTAAAAGGTACAGAGCAGTGACATCATCCCTGCTCATTGTGGGTGTGAAATACCGTATGTAAAATTCCCATTTATACAATATGAAAGTGACAGTTTAGATCTCACAGTGTAGAAAACATTGTGTTGCCTCCTTATAAATGTATATTAAAATCCAACAAAGTACATAATTTTATTGTGTTTACTGGCACTATTGTACCAATGATTCACAGGTTTTGTTAAAGTGTCCAGTCCTTTTTTTACTGGAAGACGTGCAGTGAACGCACATGTTGGGCGAAGTTTGTTTCTAAATCTCCATGCGACAAAAAAGAATAAGCACTCTGCCTAAATTAATTTTGTGTCGATCAGAAAAACAGTTTCCAAATAATGTCTTCAATGTTCTCCTTTATTTTATATATATACATTATATATATATATATATATATATATATATATGTATGTATGTATATATATATATATATATATATGTATGTATGTATGTGTGTATGTATACAGGACTGTCTCAGAAAATTAGAATATTGTGATAAAGTCCTTTATTTTCTGTAATGCAACTAAAAACATGAAAATGTCATACATTCTGGATTCATTACACATCAACTGAAATATTGCAAGCCTTTTATTATTATAATATTGCTGATAATGGCACACAGCTTAAGAAAACTAAAAAATCATATCTCCAAAAGATAGAATATTTGCTCAGACCAAGTAAAAAAAAAAAAGATTTAGAACAGCAAAACGAAATCAAATGTTTGAAAATGTCAATTAATGCACTCAGTACTTGGTTGGGAATACTTTTGCACGGATTACTGCATCAATACGGCATGGCATGGAGGCAATCGGCCTGTGACATTGTTGAAGTGTTATGTATGCCCAGGATGCTTTAATAGCAGCCTTTAGCTCATTTGCATTATTGGGCCTGGTGCCTTTCAGCTTCTTCTTCACAATAACCCACAAATTCTCTATAAGGTTCAGGTCAGGGGAGTTGGCAGGCCAATGGAGGACAGTAATGCCATGGTCAGTACACCAGTTATTGGTGGTTTTGGCACTGTGGACAGGTGCCAGATCATGCCGGAAAATGAAATCATCATCTCCATAGAGCTTTTCAACAAATACAGCTTCAATAGCCGTATTCCCATGGTCAATCCACTCCTGAACTCTAGACAACGGATGTTCCCTCAGTCAGCAATGGTTTGGGGAGCCATGTCAGCTGCTAGTTTTGGTCCACTGTGTTTCATCAAGTCCAGAGTCAATGCAGCTGTGTACATGCTTCCATCTGTTGAAAAGCTCTATTTTTCAACAGATTCAACTCAGTAATCTTCTTCCTTTAAACACAACGAGTTGAGTTTATACCAAAATGGATACATGGATGATACAGCAGAGGATTGGGAGAATGTCATGTGGTCAGATGAAACCAAAATAGAACTTTTTGGTATAAACTCAACTTGTTGTGTTTGTAGGAAGAAGAATACTGAGTTGCATCCCAAGAACACCATACCTACTGTAATGCATGAGGGTGGAAACATCATGCTTTGGGGCTGTTTTTCTGCTAAGGGGACAGTACGATTGATCCGTGTTAAGGAAAGAATGAATGGGGCCATGTATCGTGAGATTTTGAGCCAAAACCTTCCATCAGTGAGAGCTTTGAATGGTTGACCAAATACTTATTTTCCACAATAATTTACAAATAAATTCTTTAAAATTCCTACAATGTGAATTCCTGGATTTTTTTTTCACATTCTGTCTCTCACAGTTGAAGTGTACCTATGATGAAAATTACAGACCTCTGTCATCATTTTAAGTGGGAGAACTTGCACAATCGGTGGCTGACTAAATACTTTTTTGCCCCACTGTATATATATATATATATATATATATACACATATATATATATGTGTATGTGTGTGTGTGTGTGTGTGTGTGTGTGTGTGTGTGTGTACACACACTATACCTGCTTAAAGTACATTTAAAAACAACAGTAACTCAAATTCTTCTTTAGGCGCTTCAACTGCATCGCAAACATCAAACTGTTGTACGTTATATGCACTTAAAATTGACTTTTATTAGGCATGAGTTACTCACAGTTAACTTCTAATCCATGCTATTTAATTGTATTATTTTACATACCATGCAATTGTTTAATTTAACAGATATACTTCCTAAAACGCTTTTGGACAATCCTTAATTGTCTAAAAATTATTCCCATTAAATTTTGCAATGATGTTAACTGTTTATTGCTCTAGAATGCCACACCTGATGTTTATGGGTGTGACTGCATGACAACATGACCCTTTTATGTTATCAGAAAATCCTCTAATCCCCTAATATATCAGTGTATGTCACCATGGTTGCATCCTGTGTGGACTAGTTAAGAGGTGCTGCCCTCCGGGCTTAAAGTCCAGTCTGCTGCAGGACTTGTGCTGCACATGTACTGTTAATTTCTACAGTTCCTTGCTGTCCTATACTTAAGTTACACATTTGTAGCTCGGGGGTTTACATATTGTAAGGCTGGCCCCTTGAGAACCACACGGCTTACTTCAAGGGAGGTACGGCAGCTATATAATTGTATTTCTTTACTTTTGTTTTTTCCTGTCCAGCTACTCAGGCAAATCATATTGTTGATGTAGCTGCCGGTATTGGCTGTACAAATTTACTTTCCAAAGAAAAGTGTGGAATACTTTTCTTGTTGCCTTATTTGTATTTGACTTTATTAAATTGATTTATATCATTATTTGCCTAAGCCGGACCAGAGCAGGAGGGGATGGAAAGGGGGAAAAAAGGAAGACAGAGGGGGATAAGACAGAGACAGCAACAAACACAACAATAACAACAACAACAGAACAGCATCAGCAAATATAATACTGAAAGTGATAGCAAAGAAGCAGTTCTTGAAGTAAATATTAACACAGAAATGACTATGAACATTATTACACTACAAATGGAGCAATAGAAATCCAATACAAATAGTACTATTGATAATGAATAATAAAAAAAGTACTATTGATAATGAATAACAACATTTATTATTAACAATACACTTGTTTCAAATGTAACAATACATATATGTAATGATAACTTGAAATACAAAATAACGCAGATAAGTGGAGAAAAAAAAGAGAGCGAACTGTATTAACCTTGTCGATTGTTATAGTAACGATAGGTTAGGCTTTGTCAGTGTCCCGTGTGTGATCCAGTTTCGCCTAAAGAACAACGTTAATATATTAAAGTTAAAGTACAAATGATTGTCACACAAACACTAGGTGTGGCGAAATTATTCACTGCATTATGTTAGATGAAACGTGATTATATGCATGTATGCATTCAGTATGTGCTTGTATACGTACAGTTTGTGTATATTGTGGCAGATGTAAGAAACACAGCGTTGTTTCTTTCAGGTCTTAATTGCAAGACTGCCAACATAAGAATCAAACAAACACAACACAATATGCAATTTTTAAGTGTGTCCCTGAAGACACAAACCACACCCATTCTGCTGAACACCCAGACATCAAGTTATGGGGAAAACCTTTCAGGGGGCCTCACTCGCCTGCCGTAACTGGTACAATGTCCATCCAGCGGGGGAGCGGGTGTACTTTGTGGGGAAGAACAAATATCAGGGCGCGGTGGAGGCAAAGGACATACAACCCAAACAGCTTTTGGAGGGCGACCTCGGCGGGGGATTTGGCCCGGCAGTATTTCTTCACCCGCAACACAATGCGCCGGTTTGAGCCTGTCTATAGAAACGCATTCCCTGCGCCCGCCCATATCCAGCACAACATGTTTAGGACCGCGTTCCAGCACCCAAAATGGGCCATCGTAAGGAGATTGGAGGGGCGAACGGTGGGCGTTGTGACGTACAAAAACAAAACAGGCATTTTTAAGCTCCGATGGCACAAACGATTTAGGGAAACAGTGGTGGACCGAGCCAGGAGCCAAGGACTCCCTCGGCCAAAAGGGAAACGATCGCGGGGCACCACCCTCAGGTAAAAATTCACCCGGAACACGGCGTGGTTGACTGAACACCAATTCAGCGGGGGTCGCAGTGAGATCTTCTTTATTGGCCGATCGCAACCCGAGCATAACCCAAGGCAAACAGTCAACCCAATTGCTATCCACGAGAGCCACATGCAGTGGCCGGTGAAAACGTTCACATAAGCCGTTAGCTTGGGAATGGAAGGCTGTAGTACGATGCACCTGCACACCCAATGACTGCGCCAACGCTGATCAAAGCTCCGACACGAATTGGGATCCCCTGTCCGAAGTGATATCGGATGGTGTGCCAAAACGCGCAACCCAGGCCGACATAAACGCATGGGCAACGTCTACAGAGTCAGTGGAGGAAAGAGGAACCGCTTCTGCCCATCTGGTGGTACGATCTATCATCGTTAGCAAGTGTGTATAACGCTGCGACGGAGGTAAGGGGCCAACTAAGTCTACGTGCACGTGGTCAAACCGCCTGACCGGAATCGTAAATGGTTCGAGGGCTGCCTTAGTGTGCCGGTGGACCTTGGCGCGCTGACATGCCACGCATGCGGCTGCCCGCTGCCTAACATCCTTCCTAAGGCCAGCCCAAACAAACTTGGCACCAACTAACTTGACGTAAGCCCGAACGCCAGGGTGCAACAGAGAGTGTATTGCGTCAAAAACCCGGCGGCACCAGTCTACCGGGACGACAGGCCGAGGGCGGCCAGTGGACACATCACAAAGGAGGGCGGGACCGGCATCTTGCACCACCACCTCCTTGAGCACAAGCGCCGTACCCTCAACTTTGATTGCGCGGATACCGGGGATAGCGGGCTGGTCGGCGGCCATTCCCCAAAAATTTAAACCGAGCTGCACGGGCCACAGGAGTACGCGTGAGAGACAGTCAGCCACAGGGTGTGCCTTACCGGCCACATGCTGAGTGTCTGTAGTGAACTCACAGATGGACGACAAGTGACGCTGCTGACGGGCTGACCAAGGCTCCGTGACCTTTGACATGGCAAACGTCAGGGGTTTGTGGTCAACAAACGCCGTGAAAGATCGACCCTCCAACTGAAAACGAAAATGGCGTTTTGCGAGATACAGTGCTAACAATTTTTGGTCAAATACACTGTACTTACGCTCGTTATCTCGCAGTTTGTGACTGAAGAACGCAAGGGGCTGCCACACATTCGCCACCCGCTGCTCAACCACAGCACTCACGACGACATCAGACGCATCCGTCGTCAAAGCCACGGGCGCTGTAGAAACAGGGTGCCAGAGAAGAGCAGCCCCAGCGAGCGCGGATTTAGCCCTCTGAAAAGCTTGGACCCACTGAGGAGTCAATTCGAGGGAATCGCTAGCCTTTTTGTTACGTATGGCACTATAAAGAGGCTGCAGGAGGTGGGCAGCGCGCGGAAGGAACCGATAATAAAAATTAATCATGCCCAAAAACTTCTGTAGAGCTTTGACAGTGTAGGGACAAGGAAAATCCGCCACCGCCTGCACCTTTGAAGGCAAAGGAATCGCACCCTGCGACGAAATACGGTGACCTAAAAAATCAATCTCCGACAGCCCAAACTGACATTTAGAAAGATTTACGATCAGGCCGTGCTCGTCAAGATGTTTGAACACCTTCGTTAGGTGTGACTGGTGCTCCTCAGCTGAAGGACTCGCCACCAAAATATCGTCAAGATAAACAAATACAAAATTGAGCCCGCGCCACAGTGAGTCTATTAATTTTTGAAAGCGTTGTGCTGCCCCCTTTATGCCAAAAGGCATACGCAGGAACTCAAAAAGCCCAAACGGGGTTATTACTGCGGTCTTGGGCACATCCTCGGCGCGCACCGGAACCTGGTGATAACCGCGAACTAGGTCTACCTTCGAAAAAATGGCGGCACCAGCCAGGCGCGCCTAAAAGTCCTGGATGTTCGGAATAGGGTAGGAGTCGTGCGTTGTGATGTTATTAAGGCGGCGGAAATCCCTACAAAGGTGCCAGGAACCGTCTGACTTAGGCACCATGTGCAAGGGCAAAGCCCACGGGCTATTAGAACGCCTAACGATGCCTAAACGCTCCATAGTAGCAAACTCCTCTTTAGCGATGGTCGATTTAGCCGCGACAAGACGGTGCGCGCGCGCAAAAACTGGCGGGCCCACCGTCGGAATGAAATGTTCAACGCCGTGTTTAGTGTCCGTGGTGGAAAAAGCGGGAGTGGTTAATGACGGAAAATCCGCAGGCAAACGCTGAAAAACATCACCCGATACTGAATAATTAGCGTCTGTTAACGATCCAAGTCCCCCTGCTTTACATGTAAAAGTTGAAAAAGACACAGCATCAATCAATCAGCGGTTAGCAATATCAACAAGCAGTCCATTAGCACACAGAAAATCCGCGCCAATAATGGGGACCGCAATGGCGGCGATGACGAAATCCCACTGGAAATTGCGTCCATTGAAGCACACAGTCACCAACCTGGAGCCGAAAGTGTCGATTGACGAGCCGTTGGCGGCACACAGCAGCGGCCGGCAGCCACCTGTCGCCTTGTCCGCATCTGTGGCAGGTAGCAGGCTGTCTTGCGAACCGGAGTCCACCAGGAAACGTGTCATTGACGACGAGTCAGCGATGAAAAGCCGCTCGCCGGCTTCGCCGGCGCCCACAGCCGCTACTGAACGCCGGCATTGGAGTTTTCCCGGGCCCGTGAAAGAGCAAGGAGGGACACACCGTCGAACTTTGGCGGCAAAACGTTGATGGAAGAAGCACTGGCTGGCTTCGCGCCTTTTCCGGGTAGTGACTCCTGCCACTACCGCTGAGTCCGCGTTCTCCATCGCCTGCAGCGTGGGCGCTTCCACGCTCTGCAAGGTCAACCGTCTGGAAGCTAGAAGCACCCGGTCAACTACTTCAGCCAAGCCCCGGTAATCGCCGGAGGCCAAAGACGTGGAGTTAGCTAGCATCGCACGGGCCGCAGGTGGAAACTGCCGCAAGAAAAGGTGCGGGAAAATTAACCCGCCTTCTCCGGATCCCAGCAGCAACAGCATACTGTCCATTAAATCTACGGCGGTGCTATAGCCCAAACCCGGCAGGGAAAGAAGTCTATCCGCCCTCTCAGCGTCAGACTGAGTAAATCTCCGAAGCAGGAGATTCTTGAGGGCAGGGTACATGGCGCTCTGTGGAGGGTTTCGCAAAAGCTGCATCGCGCGGCGATTGGTCGCCTGTTCGAGTGCTGCCACAACCAAGTGATACCGGCAGTCGTCGCAGGTTGAAAAGAGACTCGGCGTGCTGGAACCATGATGCCGGTTTGCTCTGCCAGAACTCCAGAAGCTTGCAGGTTGCTAGAGTTACAGGTTGCTGGAGATGGGGAGACATGGCCGATGAAGACACCTCTTCTATGCAAAACACGTCGGGGTCACCAATGTGGCAGATGTAAGCAACACAGCGTTATTTCTTTCAGGTCTTTATTGCAAGACTGCCAACATAAGAATCAAACAAACACAACACGATATGCACTTTTTGCTGAGTGTGAGCATGGTCCTAGTGCCCGCCACAATATGTATGTTTCTACACTGAACGTGCGTGTGAATGAATGTGCATTGAGTGTGTAGGTAGGTATGTATATATGTATATAAATGTTTGTACGTATGCATATATACAGTATATATGAATATTTGTGTGTGTGTGAGTATATACAGTATGTCAGAATCAGAACAGTTTTATTGCCATTGTTTGAGAACGGGTTCACAAACTAGGAATTTTTCTTGGTGCAATCGTGCAACATAGAAGACATATTAGACAGAATAGGTAATAAGATGAGCTGTAAGTGAGCTATCAGATCTTGTTCTTGTTCATGTGTCATATGGCCGAGGGGAAAAAAACTGTTCAGGTGGCGGGAGGTGTGGGTCTGGATGGACCGTAATCTCCTGCCTGAAGGGAGAGGGAAGAATAGTTTGTGTCCAGGGTGAGAAGAGTCAGCTGTGATCCGACCGACACGCGTCCTGGAGGAGAACAGGTCCTGGAGGGATGGGAGCTTGCAGCCAATCACCTTCTCAGCAGCACGTACGATGCGCTGCAGTCGATGCTTATCCTGGACTGTGGTGCCAGGGAACCACACGGAGATGGAGGAGGTGAGGATGGACTCGATGATGGCTGAATAAAACTGCACCAGCATCTTGGTCGGCACCTTAAGTTTCCTCGGCTGCCGCAGGAAGTACATCCTCTGCTGGGCCTTCTTGATGAGGGAGCTGATGGTCGGCTCCCACTTGAGGTCTCGGATGATGGTGGTGCCCAAGAAACGGAGGGAGTCCACAATGGAGACGGGGCGGGAGAGTCTATCAGGGTGAGGGGGGATGGTGGGGCTGTGACTTTCCTGAAGTCCATGATCATCTCTACTGTTTTCTTGGCGTTCAGCTCCAGGTTTTTGAGGCTGCACCAGGACGCCAGCCGGTCCACCTCTCTCCTGTAGGAAGACTCATCGCCATCTAAGATGAACCCGATGAGGATAGTGTCATCCGCAAACTTCAGCATTTTTACCGACTGGTGACCGGAGGTGCAGCAGTTTGTATAAAGGGAGAAGAGCCAGGGGAAAGTACACAGCCCTGAGGAGTACCAGTGTTAGTGGTTCGACTGTCCGAGACAATCTTCCCCAGCCGCACGTGCTGTCTTCGGTCTGTCAGAAAGTCCTAGATCCAACTGCAGAGGGAGTCGGGCACGCTGAGCTGGTAGAGCTTGTCTCGTAGCAGTCCAGGGAGGATGGTGTTGAAGGCAGAGCTGAAGTCCACTAACAGGATCCTCGCGTAGGTTCCTGGGGAGTCCAGATGCTCCAGGATGAAGTGTAAGGCCAGGTTCACTGCATCATCCACATACCTGTTTGCTCTGTAGGCGGACTGCAGTGGGTCCAAATGTGTATTTGTATGTACAACTTATTTGTCTACCAGTAGGTACGGGAGCTAAAGTACGGCCCCAGCCTCCCAGAGAGCCCCACCCAAAACAACAGGTGTGGCGCCCAAGGAACAAGGGACCACCGGCTCTACGCAGCCAGGCCTGCCAGAAACAGAAACCCCGGCAGGGCTAGCAGCAGGCCAGACAGATGCGCCTGACAGAGAACAAGGCACGGGAGATACAGGGGGACAGCCAGCTCCCAAGTAAGCAAGAGACCATTCCCCACGCGGGCATAAAAGCGGGACACCCTGCCCCAAGGGGCCCAGAGACTCCTCGCAATCGGACAGTGATACCGCCCTCGACCCACCAGCAACCGGCATTAGCCCTGAAAAAGTGAACCACTGTGAATACTTTCTGGATGTACCGTATTTATAGCGTGACTATCTAGAGGGCGCTCGCATTCGAAGATACTATATGCATTATATCCCACCCTCTTATCGGTACAATCATGTAAGCTACGCCTTACTAACAACACTAATTGTACTACAAGGATGACATTGTAGTACAACTGCAGTGTTTGGAAAAGTGTACAGAAATATAAAAAACTGAGCATTAGTTTTTAATTTTAATATATGTGCATGTGCACGTGACAGCCATGATTGATAGCCTTTTTATTACATAAAATATAGACATTTTTAGTACATCATCTTATCGGACCAGACAAAGATCCAAATTTTAGCCATTGGTGTGGCTTTTTTCATGGCATTGTTAGTGACATTGACCTGGTTCACAGTAAAGGCCATTAATCCCTGATGTGTTGAAGTCTTGTTCAAGTTCACCACAGTCTCATCAGCTCTGTTGTGTTTGTTGAATCGGTTCTTTTAAACCACTATTGGTAACATATGCTCACCGTTTGTAATGTTCATATATTTTTTTGGTTTGAAAAATGTTTTATTTGTCATAAGCTGGATTCTGCACTGGTAACTAAGGCAGTAGAACACTGTGAAAGTCAATCATTCATTGCATATCATTTTTACATCATTATTATGAATATATACAATAATACAGTATACAACAAACAAATAATGTAAATACTAGATAGAAAACATATAGTTATTCAAATAACCCTGGAAATCAAATTTTACTATAAATTACAGTTCAATACTTCCCATTGGTTATCTTGCTACAGTCCTGGAAGTACCATCTCATAACATAAAAGAATGAACTAATACAAAGATAACCAAAATAATGAACTAATACAAAGATAACCATTCCCTTCCTTAAAATGATCAAGTCAGCTTAATGTAGGGGATTTGCAAACAATCACATATTTGCACAGTACTGTTCTTTCATCAGCGTCAGGAATAGGTTGTTTTCACAGATTGTCACCTGAAAACACATTTCCTAAGATAGCTGTTGTCTGCAAGTGCCAGTTACGTGTAAACTAAAGCAAATACACAAATAGATTATACAAAGTGTTATCCGCTGTAGATAAATGACAAAATGCATTAAAAGGCTATGTACTGTATTTATAAAATGTTCGAATGTTAGTCCTTTTTTTTTACAGGCAATTCTTCAGAGTTTAATCCAGGTCAATGCCCTCTGCTCTCCATCTGATGGTACGCAAACCTTTAAAGGCTGGATATGTGCTGCAGTTTGTGTATTGACATTATTGGTATCAAAACACGGCTGTACTCAGGGGTCGAGTTACAATGAGAGCAGCTAAAAGTATTCACACAGGCTTTTATTGTATTTTGACAGATTTTATTCAGAATGGGTTTGAGTGCAAGTGCAAGTTGAGATTTTTGCATTTCAAAAAAATCCCCTGTCAATTCACAAAGCCCCACACAAAGCTCCTTGATCCACTTCACAGCAGCTAATTGCAATCTCTGCATCCCTCGAAGATGGCTGCAAGCTGTGATTTTGTTTTTATATGTAAATGACGTACGCTGTGTATGTCGCTTATGGGTTTTGTTTCTGGCGCTGTGTGGGGATGCATGTAGAATTTGATTTAAAAAATGTGTGGGTTCACCTTTTTGAATGAACTTTAACAACCCAGGCACAGATTCCATCTTGACATTTTTTTTACAATAAAAACATCAACCATTCACATGTTGAAGACAATGGACTGTTTAGTCTAATTTATCAGGATTAGGAAGTTTCTCAAGTGTGGGCTCCATCCCCCAGATCTCACGGGCGTACTGGGCGATGGTGCGGTCACTGGAGAACTTGCCACATCCAGCAATGTTGTAGATCACCTTCTTGGTCCACTCCTTGGGGTTCTAGTATAAGGATATTAATGCAAGCAGTAAATATTAAGATAGATTCTAATACCAATTATCATTAAAATGTTGATCGTTTTGTACACACCTTGTAAAGCGCATTGACTTTCTCTTGGCATTTAATATAATCTTCATAGTCAGCAAAGACCTTAAATCTGCAAACGATAATGTGATTAACTCTGTGATGAAATATGAATCAGATAAAAGTTAAATGTGTGTGTGTGTGGTGGTTGTACCAGCATTTAGACATATATTTTTTTGTAAATTTGCAGTGGACATCTATTTTTCTTTTCTTGAGATGGAGCAAAACCAGATTTCAACTGCAGATGACACTGGTCCCCAGGAGGATATATTTACCTGTCATGATGCATCAACATGTTGACAATTTCTTTGAACAGGTCAGGCTGCTTTGGGCTGAAGAAGCCACCAGCAATCTGGTCAATAGCTTGCTTCAGTTCAGGCAGGCGGTTGTAATACTCTGCTGCATGGTATCTACAGTCACAGAGAAATACTTCCTTATGTTGGCCAAAACACCGTGTTTACATGTTAAATCCAGTATATTTCTATGTCTGCACATACATACCACACCTTCAAGTGTGCAAAACCTGCATGACTAATTTGTTATTTTATATTTGTAGTAATTTGCTGTTTGACGATAAAAGTGCTGACCCTTTCTTGTCCATGGCGTCGACATCATCCACCCTCATGCCGAAGATGAAGATGTTGTCTTCGCCTGCCTCCTCAGCCATCTCCACGTTGGCTCCATCCATGGTTCCGATGGTCAGAGCGCCGTTGAGCATGAACTTCATGTTGCCTGTGCCAGAGGCCTCTGTGCCAGCCGTGGAGATCTGCTCCGAGAGGTCAGCAGCAGGTATACCTTGAATGGTAACACAGGTAAGCGTTTATGACTCTCCAGACATCTTGTGTGTCAACTAGAGATGTCCCGATCCCATTCTGATACTTCCTTTTTTAACTGATCGGCGATTGGCTGATTAGCTGTCGAGCCTAGCCGATCTTTACTGCAGCTGTGTCCCAGTGTTTACATGGTTAAAGACTGCGCTCACGTGAACGATTCCTTCAAAAAGGATGCACGCCCAGGGAGACACAATTACAATTCTAAATTTCTTGCATGCAGGAGTTACATGAATTCCAGGAGGGAGTGTTTCTTCCACAACACCGGCTCAAATTTGTAAGCAAGCTGCAACTAATGCGTTGTTTATTTATAAGATACTAATCCTCACCACCATGTCAGAAAATAAACAAAGTTTCTTATAAAGTATCATTATTATAGGAGGCTAGAGAAACAAGATAGCTAGGCATGCTACACACATTGAGCAGAATGACTCAAGACGTTAACTGATTAATGTAAAGTAGGGGAAATCTTCCAGATGTCAATACCATTGATACAGAGTGTAGTGTGAGTATGTGTCAGTACCAGAGTGATTAGATCAATATTTGATTTCACTTGTTCTCATTACAAAATGTATTGTTTTGTTTTTGTCAGTGGTTACAAACTTGGGGAGTAAGTATCTGGTTACAAGACGACTTTGAGGGCCAAACCCAAATTACTTGAATGACAGCAAAGAGTAGTTTTTGCTTTTGTTTGGTTGTTATGCACTAGCCACTCTGTTTTGTTAAATAAATTGTGTTTAGCATTCAATACCACAAATATAATGCATCAACTGATTTCCAAAAACACCAGTAAATAAAAATTTTGATAAGGTAAGTTTTAAAAAAATGTGTCTTTTTTTTTACTTTATTTACTTGCTACCAAACATTTGCAGTTCTATAATCTACTGTCCAAGTATCGAATTGTAACTGCGGAACTGCAGGCCACAAATGTTGATTGGGACATCCCTAGTTTTTACGGCATGTAAATGTGAATTAATGCACCTTTCTCAGCCAGTGTGACTCTGTAGTTCTCCAAAAAGATGACTTTGAGCCGGTCTCCCACCACAGGATCATTGTTGACCACTTCGCCGATAGCTGTGATCAGACGAATAATCATCTTGGCAGTGTGGTAGCCAGGAGCAGCCTGCAACAAACGACATGTCACGCTAGCTGTGTTTAACAACGACAAACAAGGCCTACTTAGATTGGGGCCTGTGAAATCGAACACCATCTGCCCTGGGTCGCTCATTGTCTCCCAATTCGTGTGTATGGTGAAACAATATTTCCCATTGGATATAATATGTATACAATACTATCAGTTACTTCATAAAACCTTTATTAACTGTACTATCAGAAGGAAAAAGCACCTTAACACACGACATTAAATATGTTTGAAGCTAACGATTGAAAAACCGCAAAAACACTCCTGATAACTCAAATGTTTTTGCTTTTCTGAATTACTTTGGTTAAGTAATGAATTGCATGACACATACCTTCCCTCCAATCATGACGGTTCTGGGAGTCCACTGTTTGTTGGGTTCTTTTTTGATTCCTAGGAGAGATATTAGGATACAATAAGAACAGCTGAAATATTACTGTATTGACTCAACAATACAGATGTCTTTACAAGTACATGCAAACCGACAACAGATCCCCAAGCCATTCAGGGCTTTTTTTCCTGTCACTCACAAACACACACACACACACATACACACATACATAACCTGTAGAACTGCAGCAGTGGCACAAAGACCGCTGTTAAAAAAGTGTCAAAGCAGTGCAGAAGTAATGATGCACATTTTTAGGACTATGGCATACTTGCCAACCCTCCCGGATTTTCTGGCAGACTCCCGAAATTCAGTGCCTTTCCCGAAAACATCCCGGGACAAATTTTCTCCCGAAAATATCCAGAAATTCAGGCGGAGCTGGTAGCCACGCCCCCTCCAGCTCCATGCGGACCTGACTCAGCAATGTTGTGACCCTCTTAAACAGGACCATACTGCCATGTACTGTACATAGAATAGAATAAAATGTACTTTATTTGATTCCTGCTAGCGGGGGTGTATAATGTAACCCGGAAGCGTTAGGGATGCATAGGATTCTGGGTATTTGTTCTGTTGTGTCTATGTTGTGTTACAATGCGGATGTTCTCCCGAAATGTGTTTGTCATTCTTGTTTGGTGTGGGTTCACATTGTTGCGCATATTAGTAAGAGTGTTAAAGTTGTTTATATCACAACTCTCAGTGTAACCTGTATGGCTGTTGAGCAAGTATGCCTTTCAGTCACTGTCGTATATCTATAGAGGCTGCACACTACATGTGACCGGCTGGCACGCAGGTAGCACCATGTAAAAGCGGGCTCGGCGACAAGTTTTAGAGGACTAGAAAAGCTGTGCCATCTGGGCACATCCTCTATATTATCAACTAGGTGAAAATTGGAGAATGTTGGCCCCGGGTGATTACTTGGAGAGGCATCAAAACACCGGAAATCTCTCGGGATAATCGAGGGGTCGGAAATTATGCAGCTGAGCCACATTAGAGTGATCAAAGAGCCGCATGCGGCTCCGGAGCCGTGGGTTGCTGATCCCTGATATATATATATCATGTTAGACCCGCTCGACATCCATTGCTTTCGGTCCCCTGGGGGGGGGGGGGGGGGGGGTTACCCACATATGCAGTCCTCTCCAAGGTTTCTCACAGTCATCATTGTCACTGTCACCGACGTCCCACTGGGGTGAGTTTTCCTTGCTCTTATGTGGGCTCTACCGAGGATGTCGTTGTGGTTTGTGCAGCCCTTTGAGACACTGGTGGTTTATCCATCCATCCATCCATCATCTTCCGCTTATCCGAGGTCGGGTCGCGGGGGCAGCAGCCTAAGCAGGGAAGCCCAGACTTCCCTCTCTCCAGCCACTTCGTCTAGCTCTTCCCGGGGGATCCCGAGGCGTTCCCAGGCCAGCCGGGAGACATAGTCTTCCCAACGTGTCCTGGGTCTTCCCCGTGGCCTCCTACCAGCTGGACGTGCCCTAAACACATCCCTAGGGAGGCGTTCGGGTGGCATCCTTACCAGATGCCCGAACCACCTCATCTGGCTCCTCTCGATGTGGAGGAGCAGCGGCTTTACTTTGAGCTCCTCCCGGATGGCAGAGCTTCTCACCCTATCTCTAAGGGAGAGCCCCGCCACCCGGCGGAGGAAACTCATTTTGGCCGCTTGTACCCGTGATCTTATCCTTTCGGTCATGACCCAAAGCTCATGACCATAGGTGAGGATGAGAACGTGGATCGACCGGTAAATTGAGAGCTTTGCCTTCCGGCTCAGCTCCTTCTTCACCACAACGGATCGATACAACGTCCGCATTACTGAAGACGCCGCACCGATCCGCCTGTCGATCTCACGATCCACTCTTCCCCCACTCGTGAACAAGACTCCTAGGTACTTGAACTCCTCCACTTGGGGCAGGGTCTCCTCCCCAACCCGGAGATGGAATTCCACCCTTTTCCGGGCGAGAACCATGGACTCGGACTTTGAGGTGCTGATTCTCATTCGGGTCGCTTCACACTCGGCTGCGAACCGATCCAGTGAGAGCTGGAGATCCCGGCCAGATGAAGCCATCAGGACTACATCATCTGCAAAAAGCAGAGACCTAATCCCGTGGCCACCAAACCGGATCCCCTCAACGCCTTGACTGCGCCTATAAATTCTGTCCATAAAAGTTATGAACAGAATCGGTGACAAAGGACAGCCTTGGCGGAGTCCAACCCTCACTGGAAACGTGTCCGACTTACTGCCAGCAATGCGGACCAAGCTCTGACACTTATCGTACAGGGAGCGGACTGCCACAATAAGACAGTCCGGTACCCCATACTCTCCGAGCACTCCCCACTGGTGATTTAGGGCTATATAAATAAACATTGATTGATTGATTGATTTATATATATAAATATATATATATATATATATATATATATATATATATATATATATATATATATATATATATATATATATATATATATATATATATATATATATATATATAGTAAACAGGAAAAGTCAACGCTTTAAGATAAAAATATGCCACACGTCGGAATTTTTACTTTTCTTTTAGTTCCATTTAGACGTTTGATGAAAACAAAAACAAATGACAAACAGGACTGTTCAGACTTCTCTTACTACGAGTTAAAACTTGTAGTAAACTTCCTAATAACACACTTTTTTTTTCTAAAAAGCAAAACAGAGGCATCGAAGGACACAGGTATCAATCCTTGTACTCATTCAGGCATTAATCCTTCAGTATTGTTTGACCCATCAATAGGGTTAAGGTTTCAAAGTAAAACTGAGTTTTTTGGTTGGTATCATAAGAAATGTGCGGCATTATCTTGTGTTTTAAAAACCTTTAACAATAAAATAAGACATTTAGGCACGTGCGTGCTTTTGCCTCATAATACTTAAGGGCAAAAGGTAATACATTCATTATGTTTCCTGGGCGCCATCTAAGTGTGGACTGATTTTAAAGATCCTCCACATCCAGTATGTCACTATATTGATTAACAGAGGCATTAATTATAATGCTACAAAGTCAGCTGTTGTTGCTTTTTTCCAGCTTGTGGATAGTGGTTGTATGAGCATATTTTACATAAATATCCGTGTTCATGTGGACATTGTCTTAAATTCAGGGTTGTTTTATATCCTGGTCAATACTTTACGAAAAAAATTATGTGGATTAAAATGGATGGACAATGCTTACGGTTGTAATAGGTGATGATGTGCAGACAGTTGAGCAGCTGCCTCTTGTACTCGTGGATTCTCTTGACTTGAACATCAAACATGGAGTTCGGATTGATCTTCACCTTATAGTGCTCCTCCAAGTGCACGGAAAACTTCAGCTTGTTTTCCTGGATGTGCATAAAAGGTAACAAGAGTGACTTCAGCTCGTCTTTTACTTGTCGGGTTGTTGCTTTGCAGAGCTTTATATTCTCAAATTGAACAAAACAATTCCCTAAGAAAATGCAACGCTCGACTTAATGAAAGGAGACCCCGCTGACGCAAAAAATGACTAATATCTGTTTGTATGTTCAGCCTGAAGGAACAAACAGCACAAACTCCACGATCAAATACATGAACTTGGCTTCACCTGCTTCACTTTGGCAACATCGCGGATGAAAGTGTCGTCGTTCACAAACTTGCGCAGACGCTGCAGCTGGTCCAGGTCGCGGATAAAATCCTCACCGATTCTCTTGATTAAAACAAAAGTGGAGAACGAGCAGATAAATGCTCCATCACGTCTCACATGACAGTAAAGATAAAGCGTAGGTGGGATGTGCGCGGGAGCTATGTGTGTTAAAAACGCCCCTAACCTCGGCGATGACCTCAGCCAGTCCAGGGTTACACATCACCAGCCAGCGGCGAGGAGTGATGCCGTTAGTCTTGTTCTGGAACTTATGTGGGTCCATTTCATAGAAGTCTTTGAAGCTGCGGGGCAGACATAAATCAGGACTCACAAATAATAAAATGGCCCCAGGAACCACAGGGGCAAAAGGTGCATGAACGTTTGACAAGGTACACAGTGGCTTTGAGGATGTCTGAGTGGATCTGGGCGACGCCGTTAACCGCATGCGCGCCCACAATGCACAGATGGGCCATGTTGATCCTCTTCTGTCCCCCTTCCTCAACAATGGACATACGGCGAAGTCGATCTACATCACCAGGGAACCTTGCAGCAACATTCTGGTGAATGAAATCAACACAAATCTTTCAGTCAGTATAAAAGCAGCAGTGTCCTTTTGATGTGTTTCTGTCTTCCACTATGCTTGGAGATGGTGTGCAGGTAAATGAAAGCAGCTTTCATTTGACTTTTCACCTTTAATTCATATTTCGGCACATAGGTCCCCAAGCAACAGTCCACAGCTCTGCAGTGAAACCAAACTGACAGAGAGGACTGCCAAATACAGAGGCAGGTCTCCACCTTCATTTTTTCCTCCGGAAATTGTGTGTTTGAAAAATGTAGTCTTTGATTCAGGACGGCTGGAATTTTTGTAGCTGACGGGAAATAGGCGCTTTGGTTAGTTTGATGGCTGCAGGGGGTAAAGAATCAGTCGCATTCATTTCATCCACTGGAGTGTATAACCCCGAGACCTGTCGTTTAGTCCCCTAAAGGGCTCAGATGTGGAATAAAACCATGGGAAACTGTGACAGGAAATGAGTCTTAGGTTTGCATTCTCATTTTGAAAAACACAAGCCTTTAGGGTCCTTTTATAAAATCTCAATTTTACTTGTGTTTTTGACAACATCCCTACTGTTTTTGATTACTTTTTTTTTTGTACTTTTTGTTCTCATTGTTTCTTAGTTTCACTGTGCACTAGAAAGAATGCATGCACACCACAATGTAGTTGTCTAGAAATGCTTCAGCCTTACAAGCATGCACCTTTCTGAACCAGATCAATGAACTTGCCAATCAACAGCACTGGTGTTATTCCTCAGCTCTATTAAGTAAGCAGGGGCTATAGGATGCAATGTGTGCAGGGCATTACAAATGACAGCACGTTGCAATACACAGTACCAACCTCCAGGTGGCGACGATTGATCTCATAGACAATTTCAAGGTGACGGGGCAACAGATGGGCAAACAAGTCCACGGGCCATCTCTCCAGAGCCTCTGGAAGGACTGTGTGATTGGTGTAGGCACACGTTTGCACACACACATCCCAAGCCTAGTCACAATAACAAAAAAATGGCTTAATTTAACATTTCAGAACAGTTTTTAACAAAAAAAATACTTAGGACCCCCAATCTAAGGATGAAACAGGGAACCCTTACTTGTATATCTGAATATATGTATATATAATGATGTTTTAAATTAAACTTGTCCTAAAGGCCCTGTGTTATCCAATGGTTTTTGAGGTGGAGGGTAGGCTGAGTTCTTCTGATTGGGTTTTTTAGTCAAGTTAGAAAACGATCAGTTTTCTTGTGATTGGGACAGCAGCAATCAAGCATAGGAGAGACGGGTGATAGACTGGTTCCCTGCATAAAAGCTCCTGTTTGTTGCTGACTGTGTTCTTTTTTTGCCCCCATATATGTGTTCACTGTAATGTGGATACATCTTCATGTCTATTTAAAGTCATTCATGAAAATAATGTGGGGGAAATACAATGTTGTTGTTTCTTCAGTCTAAACAACCAAATAGTTCATGACACCCTTGCATTACCTCACCAGACCACCTGTTGACGACCTCTGCTCTAACACCTCACCTGTTGCCATTCAAGTTTTTCATCATCCACCAGAACTCTCATCAGCTCAGGAATAGCCAAAGCCGGGTGAGTGTCATTTAACTGGATGGCAACCTGAATATATAAAACATCATTAAGTGTCAGCCAATTCAAAGATAAAATAAATGCTTTTAAAAGGCTTAACTATTCTAAGTAATGTGATAATAACGCTCCAGATGAATTCAACACGCTAACAAAGGCAAAGTAAAATGGTAGGGAGGTATTATAAAATTGACAAACTATTTTGTTGATTTTTTTTTTCTCCATTCACCTTGTCAGGCAGTTTGCTGAAATCTGTGCGAACAACCTCCCTGCAGCCAAACTTGGAGACCTTGAAACGGCGGATGATGTCTTGCAGGGTAGCAGAAACCACAAAGTATTCCTGCTTCAGACGCAGCTCCTTACCCTCAAAAAACTGAAAAAGGAGATCGCAAGAGACACGTGAGTCAATCTTGGCTGCTTAAAACTGCACGCACATGTAAACAATACTAAATGTTTATCCTTTGTATTGTTGCTATACAGCTACATGCAATGTGCGCATGTTTTAAGAATGCAACATTTAGGAAAAAACGGGGTTGGTTGTCACACTCATATTTCGCCACCACCCTGAAAATGTGGAATGGAAATGTATTAATGAATGAATTCGGATAAGAGCTCACACACAGGGTCTGATTTACTAAAATTTTGACAGACAATGGACAGAGAATTATTCGTCCTTTGAGTGTCTGTGTGTCAGAAATAAGAAATATTAGATTTATAGTTATACATATAAAGGAATTTCTTTTTATAATTCTATAGCTGCTGGATGACCTAAGGAGCTGATTAAAATGTAGTCAATTGATGCGTTTTAGTGTCTGCTGGCATTTTTTTCATAATGTTTGTTTTTTTAATTTAAGGAATATATTTTTATGATACATCTCTTACATGAAAATACCTATTTTATCATGCATTATATTGCGTTCGAGACAGTCCATACACGCAAATGATGATGGTGACGGTGATGCGATCCACAGCCTCGTGCACAGTATTAAGTGTCACTGTGCATATGTTGTCTCAATTACGATTCAGAAAATGTGTTGCATATTGAGGTGTGCTGCTGGTTCAACACATCGCACACAGGTGGGAGCATGATAACATGAATGTGCAGAGAATGATAATCTCTGTAGTAAAAACCCTGTACAGAGCACGCAAAATCTTAATTTAAATAAGGCGGTCTGCACCACTTTTGAATTGCCTACGCAACTCTGTGTTTCGCGCATGGCATTTGGATCTTACTTTAGTGAGAATTTCATGGCTGCAACACGTGCCAAAGTAGTTGGGAAAGCACATGTTCACCACTGTGTTACATCACCTTTTCTTTTAACAACACTCAATAAATGTTTGGGAACTGAGGAAACTAATTGTTGAAGCTTTGAAAGTGGAATTCTTTACCATTCTTGTTTTATATAGAGCATCAGTCGTTCAACAGTCCGGGGTCTCCGCTGTCGTATTTTAGCTGAGATTGTATTGTAGCTGAGATAGGCGCCAGCGCCCCCCGTGACCCCAAAAGGGAATAAGCGGTAGAAAATGGATGGATGGATAATGTGCCACACATTTTTGATGGGAGACAGGTCTGGACTGCAGGCGGGCCAGGAAACTACCCGCACTCTTTTACTACGAAGCCACGCTGTTGTAACACATGGCTTGGCATTGTTTTGCTGATTGGATGACAACATATGTTGCTCCAAAACCTGTATGGACCTTTCAGCATTAATGGTGCCTTCACATATGTGTAAGTTACCCATGCCTTGGGCATTAATACACCCCCATACCATCACAGATGCTGGCATTTGAACTTTGTGCCTATAACAATCCGAATATTTATTTTCCTATTTGTTCTGGAGAACACCACGTCCTCTGTTTCCAAATTTAATTTGAATTGTGGACTCGTCAGACCATAGAACACCTTTCCACTTTGCATCAGTCCATCTTAGGTGAGCTCGGGCCCAGCCAAGCCAGCGGCGTTTCAGGGTATTGTTGATAAATGGGTTTGGCTTTGCACAGTAACATTTTAACTTGCACTTACAGATGTAGCCACAAACTGTAGTTACTGACATTGGTTTTATGAAGTGTTCCTGAGCCCATGTGGTGATATCCTTTACACACTGACATCAGTTTTTGATGCAGTACCGCTTGAAGGATCAAAAGTCCGTAATATCATCGCTTACGTGCAGTGATTTCTCTAGATTCTCTGAACTTTTTGATGATTTTATGGACCGTAGATGGTAAAATCCCTAAATTCCTTGCAATAACTCGTTGAGAAACGTTGTTCTAGAACTGTTCGACAATTTGCTTAGAAAGTGGTGACCCTTGCCCCATCCTTGTTTGTGAATTACTTAGTATTTCATGGACGCTGCTTATATTCCCAGTAATGGCACCCAACTGTTCCCAATTAGCCTGTACACCAGTGGGATGTTCCATATAAATGTTTGATGAGCATTCCTCAACTTTATCCGTATTTAATGTCACCTTTCCCAACGTCTTTGTCCTGTGTTGCTGGCATCAAATTCTAAAGTTAATGATTATTTGCAAAAAAAAAAATGTTTATCAGTTTGAACATCAAATATGTTGTCTTTGTAGCATATTCAACTGAATATTGGTTGAAAATGATTTGCAAATCATTGTATTCCGTTTATATTTACATCTAACACAATTTCCCAACTCGTATGGAAACGGGGTTTGTACATAATCTTTGTTGTAAACATCTTTATTATCTTTATTGAAATGATTTGGAATTTTAGGTTGTGCCTTTTCTTTTTTTAGAGCCATGTTAATTATTCCCCATGTACATTTTTATATTGTCTTTATTTTGTCTCGCAATTGACTACTATAATGTTTTTTATGTTTTCTCATAATCCATATGAACTTGTTTTTATATTTTTTATGACGCTCTTCTGAGTCTTTTGTCCTTGATTTAAAAATAACTCTATACGAAAACATTTTTTTCTTGCAGGCATTTTTACTCCCATTTGTCATCCAGAGTTCGTTAACTAAAGTTTTCTGCCATTGCCTCGAAGTTGGATTTTTTTTCAGAATCTTGTCAGACAAATTAATCAATACTTTCAAAAAATGTGTTGTTTGCATTATTTATACCATCGTTGTACATTTCATCCCATTTTTTGTTTATTTAAGTCTTCCTCAAAGATTTCAAACTTTCTATTGATCTTTTTTTTTTAACAAATATCTTTGGTCTTGCACTACAGTAATACATTGGTTCTCATAAACATAAAAAACAGGAAGATGATCCCTCACATTCGTCATCAAAATACCACCAACTAATATTCTTTCATCTTTCCTTGTGTTAGTAAAAATGTTGTCAATTGCATAATGTGTCGTATTTTTTGTTGGTTTTGTTATCATAGAAAACAATCGAGTTCTGTACATGGTGTTCAAAAACTCATCTGATTTTCAGCCCTCCATCAATATCAAAATTAAAATCACCACACTGACTTGTTTGGTATTCTGTCTGAGATAGGCTCAAGCGTCCCCTGAAGGGAATAAGCGGTAGAAAATGGATGGATGGATACATTATTTTTTCCATATACTTATGACCCCGGCTTTCTATATGCCATTTATCCATCCATTTTCTTCCACTTATCCGAGGTCGGGTCACGGGGGCTGCAACCTAAGCAGGGAAGCCCAGCTTTTCCTCTCCCCAGCCACTTTGTCCAGCTCTTACCCGGGGATCCTGAGGCGTTTCCAGACATACTCTTCCCAACGTGTCCAGGGTCTCCCCCGTGGCCTCTTACAGGTCGAACGTACCCTCAACACCTCCCTCGGGAGGCGTTCGGGTGGCATCCTGACCAGATGCCCGAACCACCTCATCTGGCTCCTCTCGATGTGGAGGAGCACAGGCTTTACTTTGAGCTCCTACTGGATGGCAGAGCTTCTCACCCAATCTCTAAGGGAGATTCCCGCAACAGGGCGGAGGAAACTCATTTGGGCCGCTTGTACCCGTGATCTTGTCTCTTCGGTCATAACCCAAAGCTGGTAAATTGAGAGCTTTGCCTTCTGACTCAGCTCCTTCTCCACCACTTATTTTTATATACATGGGACAATAATATTTTTACTTGTGTCGTTAATTATTTCTATTGTGACCATTTCCATAATATCATTCACAACAGTTGTCACATTACTAAGTAGTTTACATGTTAAGTTTGCGCTTGCATAAAGGTTTGCCCCTCCTCCCTTTTTGTAGGGTCTGCTTACATTGTACAATACCATCAATTTGAACTTAATTTATATAAGTTTCTGTTACTGCAATCAGTTTGAAGCTTTTACTAAAATGACATACGTTTGGACCTATTGTAGAATTAAAAAGGTCTTCAGTATAATATTTACATTCATTAATGACAGGAATTAATTGTAATCACATGTTTTTTCTATGTCATATATTTTATAAGTTATCTTGATATTTATACACTTTCCTTATGTCCTTGTCAGCCTGTTGATTAAATTGAGCACTGCTGCCACCTGGCTGTAGGTTTGCGGATCGTTCAAGCATGAATGGGCATGTTATTATTGGAAGTCTGACAGATATAAATGGTAAATGGTTGTACTTGTGTAGCGCCTTTCTACCCCTTTTAAGAACCCAAAGCGCTTTGAAACTATCTCCACATTCACTCATTCACACATTCACACACTGACAGCGGGAGCTGCCATACAAGGCGCTAACCGGGACCTATCAGGAGCAAGGGTGAAGTGTCTTGCTCAAGGACACAACGGACGTGACTAGGATGGTAGAAGGTGGGGATTAAACCAGTAACCCTCAGATTGCTGGCACAGCCACTCTCCCAACTTCGCCACTGCGTCCCACAACGCACCTGCCTCACTGTTGATTTAGTTTTTAGTACCCTTACATCCTCTAAAGCAGAGGTTTTCTAAATGCGGCACAGAGAGCCCTATCTTAGAGAATATGATATGGCTGCAGCCTGGCCTGGTCCCCAAAAAACTTAATGTTTTCATTATTATCATCTTCAAGTCTTCTGGCCCACCTCACACCTTTAAAATTCCTGTTTTATAGTGATTAATTATTTTCAAGTTAAACTGCATACTATTTATTGTAAAATTAACCTATCATAATGAACGAAATATATATTTAAAAAAAAATTGTTCAACACAATTGAGTAATTTTATAGTTTTGTGTATAACTATCAGTTCAATATACATTTACATGAAATCAGCTGACATAAAATATGGTTTTCTGTTTGCATAAACTATTTATTGCATGCATTTATTGAGATCCATTACGGCCCCAAAATATAAAACGACAGTCTCATTAAGACAGGTTATTTGGGGATTAGAGAGACCCGCTTGGAGAAAAAAAAGGTTTTAAAGGTTGCTAACAAACAACAATTTTAAAATAACGGTGATCAATCATGACAATTTTTAAAACATAATTTAAAAAAAATGTTAATTTGATAAATTGTAAAAATTATTTTTTTTCCCCAAAAAAGTATATTTTAAAATAATAGATATTGATAAAGAATGATTGCCTTAATTTTAGGATTCTCTTAAATGTGTGGTAGTAATGACAAGATTAGACCTGCATTCATCATATGTAAAACTTGAATACCCATTTTATAAAACTAGTTTAGTAAACTAGACAACATACTAAGAGCATTGCATGCGGTCTAATTTTAATCTAATGACTAATTCAAGTTGAAATATCAGGTCCACCTGTTTCTGCCCTCACTTGCACAGGCATAAATTACCGCTCTTGACTTGAGGGTTATCAACCAAATCCTCCATCTGGAGCCTGTAGAGAGTCGACGCAAAGTGGTCAGGCCTTACATGAGATTTAAAAGGCAGATGAAGACAAAGACCCTTTGAGGTCTACTCTAGATTATGGAAATCCATTTTGAAGATTCAGATATGTGTCTGAATAGGAGCCATACCGCAAGCATACCGTATAACTATGCAGAAAAAAAAGCTAAGTCTGCTTCCTTTCTTACGTTGTCATTGGGATATAGCACACGGGAGATGTTCTCAGCCAGGTTACGGTCCAAAACAGCCTGAATGTAGCCACCGACGTTAACTGAGAAGAAAGAAAGAATGAAGCTATTAATTTTTTGTATATAATTTTTTTAAAACTGTCGGCAAAATACATACAGTCTTTTAAGTTAAATTCGCATGGTGCCTTTGCAGACCACAGCCTCATGGTGTTGACAACATTGTTTCTGTAGCCGGGTATCGGGGTGTCATATGGCAAAGCCAGGACTACCTGCCAACACATTACAGGAGGAGAGAAACCCATTTTACATTCTTAGATTTGTTCGCTGATAGCTCCATAAATATCTTTTATATATATTTTTTCACCTGAGTGTCAACCCATTGGACACCATCACTGTTATGCTCGGTCCTTCCGTAGAAGTGCACAGGACGCATGTACTCCGGACGTGCCTTCTCCCAGGCGTTGCCATAGCGCAGCCAATCATCAGCCTCTTCAACCTTCACAATGACATGGGGAGAGAAAATTCTCATTAGGTGAATATGTTCTAAGCTGAGTCAGACCCAGAAACTGACAAGGACAATCAAGACAAGATAATGATAACACATAATTATGGATATTATTCAATTTATGCCATTACGTTGTCTGGCCTGACAAAAAACCCACAACGATAATTTATATATTTTTGGACGGATCAACCTGCCAGCCGTTCATTATTTTTTGATTGAAGATTCCGAATTCATAGCGAATACCGTAACCATAGGCAGCCAGGCCGAGCGATGCCATGGAGTCCAGGAAACAGGCTGGTAGACAGACACAACACGTGGAAAAACACAATTACTCTTCCACAAGCTGAGTTCATGCAAGCCATCAAACATGTGCAAAAGAGCGTTTGAATTGCTGGAATCTGAAAAAATCGAAAAGAAAGCACACCGGCAAGCCTGCCAAGGCCGCCGTTTCCCAAACCAGCGTCTTCCTCCATGTCTTCCAGTTCCTCCATGTCCAGACCCAACTAAAGAAAACACAACACAAACATATTAAAATAAGGAACAGATCCCAGATTTGGATGCAGATTAAAATAAATAAAGCCACACCTGGTATGTGGCCTCGTCACAGGCATTCTCCAGGGCGAGGTTAACCATGGTGTTCTGGAGGGTGCGCCCCATGTAGAACTCCAAAGAGATGTAGTATACACGCTGGGTTCAAAAAGAAATATTTATTATGGCCTCAAGACCCAAGTACGTACAGAAACGTGAAGATGTTGTACGGTTACACCCCTAATTGTGATGCATTATTGCACACTTGAATCATCTTTGCCATTTCGGTGTTTTTTTGTGTAATGGACAAGGAGGATGCACACTGAGGAGCAAAGGCAGAGGGTACAAGAAGATACTCGGGGACAAATTGCATTCTAAATTACATAAGAGCAACATTCTGGATTGGCAAAAATAGCTCCTGTAGTGGTCATTGTAAAGGTCAGCCTGACAGTGATAGTCTTTCCTTGTGGTGTTCCACTCAGGACCGACAGGCTCACCTAGTGTGTTTTACTGTAATAGGAATGCTTCTGACAATATAAACTGCCGATTATTCTCATTTAGCAAAATAGTTCAGTCTAATTGTGCTGATATTTATAGATATCATTAATAAACCAAAGCCACTTTGTAGTCACAACTCTGTTCAAGGTTTTCATTTCCAGGAATCCACCTTTGACCTTTTAGTCAGGAGCACCCATACAAGGTTGATTTTGTCGGTGAGGTCAGCTGGTTCAGTGTGAGGTTGCAACCCATTGTCGTCGCATTAAACCTGTTCTAAAAATGTATTCCACTCAAGTAAATGTCACCCTGCTCGGGTGAACACAAAAGGCACTTAAGTGACAGAACAATGACACTCTTGGATGTTAGAAAATTGAGGAAAAAAGAGAAAAAACCTTTTGTTCTGCACAGTGATGCATTTAACTGCAAGGAAGAATTGTTGCCACTATGTAAATTTAATTGATATGGCTTTTATTTCATCTCCAGAACATTATTTGCCATGATGCATGTGACAGCTTGTAACAATTCTCTATACAGTAGGTGCACCTGTATGAAGCTGTAAATATAAACACTCGTGCCCTTGCAGGTATTTGCTCATGTGAGACCAGAAGAGATGGTGTGCATAGGGTAGGAGCAAAAGGTCATGGTGAGGTTTAATGTTTCAATACACTATATGAATGGAGGCTTAGCGGCAGACTGCTTAGAGGACCTTGTGAAGTTTAAATGTCATGCCCTGGCATTAGACTGAACTCGGGCTGCTGCTAAGGAATAACAAACCCTTTGCTCTCAAGCAGTCGAGTAAAGTCATCAGTGTAAGAGCTGGGATTTGAATAGTTTCCATGTAGCCACTAACAGATGATTACATGACTGTGTGTCTGGTACTTGAACTTACTTTGGGGTCCTTCTCATAGTAGTGCTGCTGGGTTCGGATCCACCTGCTGATCAAGTGGTCCCGCACTGTGTGGGCAAGAGCGAAGTAGTAATCCCTTCTTGTCGCCACATTTCTGTCTTTGGCAAGCGTGAAGTGGAGGTGCCGGTTGAAGTTCAGCTTCAGCTCGGCAACATTATCAACCCCAGCCAGGCCTCGCACCGAGATCTGTTTCCTCCTGTCGTGGTCGGACAAGGGCTTGGACATGGCGCTTCAGGGTTTAGCAGCTGAGAAGTAAAAACACGGTAAGCAAGCGCCACCACAGGCCCACACACACAGCAAGAGAGGCAGCCACTCGGCAGATCAGGTTCAGCTTTTTAAAGGCACGGCTATTGATATTACCGAGAGGGTGGAGCTAATAATGTATATTTGGTGAAGGGTGGAGCATATTCTGAGTGACTTTTATATTGCTGGCCATGCTTACAGTCTACACAAACAATTGAATTTATTACTGACTGATCAACTAAGTATCTGCTTACTATTTCTTACATACTCTAGTGCATACATGTTACACAGGGTGTAAGAAACAGTAAAACAGACACCAATGGCATGTGAATATCATTTTGTTTACAGTTCTGCCTCTCGTTGTTTGCAGGTAAACGTTTCCAGTGGGGAAGACACACTGTTGATGAGGGCGTCTGGCAGCTACAGTGGCTAAGTCATTTCCCCTCGCATCGTTGGCAGGGATGTCTAAGGTAGCAGATGGTATATTAAATCTTCAACCGATGTATTTTGTTTTTGCAGAAGCAAAGTACTGCAAAAGCCTGCCAATTACCATAACGTCAGGCAATGCTATATTTGCAAGATGCCGCACGGCTTCGGAGGTATCTGCATTGCGGTCTCACCGGTGTCGCAGCAGTACTGTAACAAGTCCTTGCGAAGCACTGATTCAGGGTGTGTGTGTGTGTGTGTGTGTGTGTGTGTGTGTGTGTGTGTGTGTGTGTGTGTGTGTGTGTGCGTGTGCGTGTGCGTGTGTGGATCACATTTATTCAACAGCTCGCAGCCATATCAGACTCATCTGCAACAGAGCCACTAAAGCCCAATCTATTTTGAGTTATTGCACTCGCAAGCCAAACTATCGTAAAGTCATGACCTTCTATAAATAGTAACTTTGACCCAATCCCAAAGGCCATGATATTTGAAAGGCATATCTCGTTAATGTCAGCAAGAGCCGGCAGAAAACACTGGTGTATTTCAAGCACTTGTGTCGGAAGACGCTGTTGTCAGCGAGCTGCAAGACGGCTTCTGATTGTGGAGTGAAATTGGTCCAGCCTGTTATTTTACTGTCAACATGCATTGGATTTCGTCGCACTTTCATTACGAGTTGACAGTAAAAGTAAAGGGGTAGAAATTAACATGTCTTTCAAATCATTTGCTCACTGGACACAATGCAGGAAGAAGAGTCCGACAAACAGGGACGCTGTTGCCAAATAACCCCCCTCTACCCACACAAGACATAAATTCAATTGCAAATGTTTTCTAATGGCAAATGCTGTCAAGTTATTTCATGCGGTTTAATAATTCCGTCCACACCATGTTCCAACTAATGTCCCTGCATCCCCAATGACCCCCACGACGAAGGAACTATCACACAACCGATGACAGAGATTGAAGCTGGCGTGTCCCTGATTTGTCCATTATGATGAGCAAATTACGTTCCTACATGTCTACTGGCTGTTCTGTCAAATACCGTGCGAGGCATTTATAGACCACACTCTGTTTCCAGCCTGATAGACACCGGAAATAGTGCATTTATTTTGATGAAGCTGAATATTCTGCCCATCAAATTGTAACCATTGAGCCACTTAAACAGGATGCCAGGAATAGCGTTCCTACACCATCTGAATGTATTTGCTTTTTTAAAACCATTTAACTCTCGTGTTGTGATTAGCTAACCGTAATCACAGTTATTAGCTCAATCCAATCTAATCCACGCCAATGACGGTCGCTAGTGCTTAAAAACAGCTTAAAACCACTTAAATAAAACATGGACAAATTAGGTGAATCACCATGGAACAATACAGCCTTTTATGTTTAATGTTTGACTTGTCTTTAATGGGAGCATTTTATTTATTTTGGCTATGGAGCACATCCATCCATCCATCCATTTTCTGCCGCTTATTTCCTTTGGGGTCGCGGGGGGCGCTGGTGCCTATCTCAGCTAAAATCGGGCGGAAGGTGGCGTACACCCTGGACAAGTCGCCCTCAACGCAGGGCCAACACAGATAGACAGACAACATTCACACTCACATTCACACACTAGGGCCAATTTAGTGTTGCCAATCAACCTATTCCCAGGTGCATGTCTTTGGAGGTGGGAGGAAGCCGGAGTACCCGGAGGGAACCCACGCATTTACGGGGAGGACATGCAAACTCCACACAGAAAGTACCCGAGCCTGGAATTGAACTCAGGACAACTCAGGACCTTCGTATTGTGAGGCAGACGCACTAACCCATTCGCCCACCGTGAAACCCGCTATGGAGCACATACAGTACTAAAACATTTCTCTTGTTGATTTCAAACCCCGTTTCCATATGAGTTGGGAAATTGTGTTAGAAGTAAATATAAACAGAATACAATGATTTGCAAATCCTTTTCAACCCATATTCAATTGAATGCACTACAAAGACAAGATATTTGATGTTCAAACTCATGAACTTTATTTTGTTTTTTTGCAAATAATAATTAACTTAGAATTTCATGACTGCAACACGTGCCAAAGTAGATGGGAAAGGGCATGTTCACCTCTGTGTTACATCACCTTTTCTTTTAACAACACTCAATAAACGTTTGGGAACTGAGCAAACAAATTGTTGAAGCTTTGAAAGTGGAATTATTTCCCATTCTTGTTTAATGTACAGTTTCAGTCGTTCAACAGTCCGGGGTCTCCGCTGTCGATTTTACACTTCATAATGCGCCACACATTTTCGATGGGAGACAGGTCTGGACTGCAGGCGGGCCAGGAAAGTACCCGCACTCTTTTTTTTACAAACCACGCTGTTGTAACACGTGCTGAATGTGGCTTGGCATTGTCTTGCTGAAATAAGCAGGGGCGTCCATGAAAAAGACGGTGCTTAGATGGCAGCATGTGTTGTTCCAAAACCTGTATGTACCTTTCAGCATTAATGGTGCTTTCACAGATGTGTATGTTACCCATGCCTTGGGCACTAATGCACCCCAATACCATCACAGATGCTGGCTTTTGAACTTTGCGTCGATAGCAGTCTGGATGGTTCGCTTCCCCTTTGGAAGACACGATTTCGAATAGTTCCAAAAACAATTTGAAATGTAGACTCGTCAGACCACAGAACACTTTTCCACTTTGCATCAGTCCATCTTCGATGATCTCAGGCCCAGAGAAGCCGGTGGCGTTTCTGTATGTTGTTGATAAATGGCTTTTACTTTGTATAGTAGCGCTTTAACTTGCACTTACAGATGTAGCGACAAACTGTATTTAGTGACAGTGGTTTTCTGAAGTGTTCCTGAGCCCCTGTGGTGATATCCTTTAGAGATTGATTTCGGTTTTTTATACAGTGCCGTCTGAGAGATCGAAGGTCACGGTTATTCAATGTTGGTTTCCTGGAGTGATTTCTCCAGATTCTCTGAACCTTTTGATGATATTATGGACCGTAGATGTTGAAATCCCTACATTTCTTGCAATTGCACTTTGAGAAACGTTGTTGTTAAACTGTTTGACTATTTGCTCACGCAGTTGTGGACAAAAGAGGGTGTACCTCGCCCCATCTTTTCTTGTGAAAGACTGAGCATTTTTTGGGAAGCTGTTTTTATACACAATCATGGCACCCACCTGTTCCCAATTAGCCTGCACACCTGTGGGATGTTCCAAATAAGTGTTTGATTAGAATTCCTCAACTTTATCAGTATTTATTGCCACCTTTCCCAACTTTTTTGTCACGTGTTGCTGGCATCGAATTCTAGTTAATGATTATTTGCACAAAAAAAAATGTTTATCAGTTTGACCATCAAATATGTTGTCTTTGTAGCATATTCAACTGAATATGGGTTGAAAATGATTTGCAAATCATTGTATTCCGTTTATATTTACATCTAACACAATTTCCCAACTCATATGGAAACGGAGTTTGTATAATACAAAGGTTCTGTCAGCTTGAAAACATATCAGGAAAATACATCCCAATATTTTCTGCAAGCTTTAGAAACAAACCAACACCTTAAACTACCACATTCCCTGACAACATCTCTGCACCCACATACCATAAATGTATCTGAAAGCTGTCTCGCACAATAACGTGTTACATTCACAGGGGGCGGCCTCGGCCTACATCTCAAATGTACACTTTGGTAGAAAATGTTGAAGGCACAATATTGAGATGGAAAAAGTTGTATACTGTGTGTCTGGTCGGTACTTGTGAACAGTTGTGGTCAGAAGTTTGCATACACTCATTGGCAGGACTTTCACATCGATTTTGGGCACTTAAGCAATCCTTTTGCAAATTAGAATAGTTTTAAAACATACATTTTTAAGTATGTTTTTTAACACAAAAATTTGATTCACAGGTTTGAATTTATTTTTGCCATTTTCTATTTAAGGAACAATATATATAAAGGTGGTCCTCCGGTTTCAACAAGTTCCCTTTCTAGACTGTGATGTAAGTCTTTTTTTTTGTGTGTAATTCTGAACGTATACCTAAATAAACATCTTTTAAGAATTGAATTAAACAGTGATAAAAAGAGAAAAACTCCCTACTTTTGTGTGGGCGTCAGAACAGGTCAAAGAAGCAGCAGCTTCTCAAGTTCATTACCTTTTCTGACTGCAAACTGTAAATATTTACCGGTACTATATCAATACTCTGATTATTTGTTACATACATCTACTCGTGCATTTGGCAGATACTTTACTTCTCTGAAGAAAAGGTGAAAATGTAAGTCGTTGAATTAATTCAATAGGCCATAAAAGGCTATTTTTGGTTTTCTCTGTTGTGGTTTTTATTATGGTGAACTGACAGGATAAGTAGGTTATATATTTTCTTTTAACTGAATGTTCTTTCCCATAATTGCATCAGTCTGGGAGTTGTGTAGGGGTTAAAATGGCAGTGTGAGTGTAGAATACTAATAGTTTCCTCTTCCAAGCAAAATATCGTGATAAAGAATGTTTTTCATTGCGTGTGTGTAAAGGCCATTCCACCAAATCGATGCCATTTGTGTTCCCCATTAAAAAATGTTTTTTTTAATTAAGCATGGTCCTTTTGGTCTAGTTGCATACTTCTTTAATTAATTAATTAATTTTTACTATAATACCATTTGTTGCTTGTCCCTGCTTCCTAAGATTGGACTTTATTATGAAATAAAATAATTAAAATCATCCAGAAATGTTATATTGTTTTTTTTTTATAGTAATGCTATACTTTATACCACCTACTTTATACTTGTAAGTTTATTTTCTTACAGTATTTGTAATTTTACTTTCAAGTTTAGTTTAAGGCTGCAGCCGTCGATTAGTTTAGTAATTGTTAATCTATTTATTATATATGTATGTATGTATGTATGTGTTTTTCTAGCTTAAAAGAGACAATATATATGTATTTACAAACCCTATTTCCATATGAGTTGGGAAATTGTGTTGGATGTAAATGTAAACAGAATACAATGATTTGCAAATCCTTTTCAACCCATATTCAATTGAATCCACTACAAAGACAAAATATTTGATGTTCAAACTCATAAACTTTTTTTTTTTTTTTTTTAGCGAATAATAATTCACTTAGAATTTCATGGCTGCAACAGTTGCCAAAGTAGTTGGGAAAGGGCATGTTCACCACTGTGTTACATCACCTTTTCTTTTAACAACACTCAAACGTTTGGGAACTGAGGAAACTAATTGTTGAAGCTTTGAAAGTGGAATTCTTTACCATTCTTTTTTTATGTAGAGCTTCAGTGGTTCAACAGTCCAGGTACTCAGCTGTCAAATTTTACGCTTCATAATGGGCCACACATTTTCGATTGGAGACAGGTCTGGACTGCAGGCGGGCCAGGAAAGTACCCGCACTCTTTTTTTACGAAGCCATGCTGTTGTAACACGTGCTGAATGTGGCTTGGCATTGTCTTGCTGAAATAAGCAGGGGCGTCCATGAAAAAGACGGTGCTTGGATGGCAGCATGTGTTGTTCCAAAACCTGTATGTACCTTTCAGCATTAATGTTGCCTTCACAGATGTGTAAGTTACCAATAGCTTGGACACTAATGCACCCCCATACCATCACAGATGCTGGCTTTTGAACTTTGCGTCGATAACAGTCTGGATTGTTCGCTTCCGATTTGGTCCGGATGACACAATGTCGAATATTTCAAAAAACAATTTAAAATGTGGACTCGTCACGCCACAGAACACATTTGCAGTTTGCATCAGTCCATCTTAGATGACCTCGGGCCCAGAGAAGCCGGCGGCGTTTCTGGATGTGGTTGATAAATGGCTTTTGCTTTGCATTTTAGAGCTCTAACTTGCACTTACTGATGTAGCGACAAACTGTATTTAGTGACTTTAGTGGTTTTCTGAAGTGTTCCTGAGCCCATGTGGTGATATCCTTTGGAGATTGATGTCGGTTTTTGATACAGTGCCGTCTGAGGAATCGAAGGTCGCGGTCATTCAATGTTGGTTTCAGACAATGCCGCTTACGTGGAGTGATTTCTCCAGATTCTCTGAACCTTTTGATGATATTATGAACCGTAGATGTTGAAATCCCTACATTTCTTGCAATTGCACTTTGAGAAACGTTGTTATTAAACTGTTTGACTATTTGCTCACGCAGTTGTGGACAAAGGGGTGTACCTCGCCCCATTCTTTCTTGTGAAAGACTGAGCATTTATTGGGAAGCTGTTTTTATACCCAATCATGGCACCCACCTGTTCTCAATTAGCCTGAACACCTGTGGGATGTTCCAAATAAGTGTTTGATGAGCATTACTCAACTTTGTCAGTATTTATTTCCACCTTTCCCAACTTCTTTGTCACGTGTTGCTGGCATCAAATTCTAAAGTTAATGATTATTTGCAAAAAAATATTTATCAGTTTGAACATCAAATATGTTGTCTTTGTAGCATATTCAACTGAATATGAGTTGAAAATGATTTGCAAATAATTTTATTCCATTCATATTTACATTTAACATAATTTCCCAACTCATATGGAAACGGGGTTTTTGTGTGTGTATATATATATATATATGTATATATATATATATATATATATATATATATACAAACCCTATTGCTGGAGAAATACTATACAGAAACACAGTGACGTGCGGTGAGGTATATAGCTGGTGAGGCACTGACGTAATAAGATTTACAAATATACAGTATGCGCGCTGCGCAGATTATTTGCCATTTGATTGGCAGCAGTTTACGGGTTATGTTTCATTTCTGCATTCTTTACACATACTGTACAAACTGTTGCCCACAAAATGTGCATTTTATTAAAAATGAAACACAAATAATGTTATCGTCATCTTAACTTTACTTATAAATTAAGTCCATGCGCTGGTCCTTCTGGATAAAAATATCCGTCACTTTCTAGTAAAAGTCCTCCTTCACTTCCTTCAGTTTTAAAAGTCTTGTAAGAGTTCAACATCCTTGCCACGATTAGCAGTGCTCATACTCTCATAATTTCCACGAAATGCTAGCTGCTGTTTGGCGAGGAAGCAGGTTGCATTGATGACATCTTTTAAAAAGTGTTGTTTCTCTTTTACCTTAGCATTGTTGACACTGATGTTTAGTCGCCGCTGTTCATCCAAAGCCAAGTCCATCCTCATCATCTCAAACGTTTTTAGTGCAATCTAGCTTTGAATATGAGCGGCCGACCGCTCATGTTTGGTGAGGCTTTTTTGCAAATTCTTTAGGTCACAAAATCACATTTGGGTCCACACCGTTCCACAGGTTGAAAAAAGAAGGCAAGGAAAGCAGAAAAGGCGGTTTCTTGCAGAACATCCACAAAGCCAGTCTTTTCACGTATACCACTCCGTCTGGAAAGAACGAGTAACTTTCCGTCCTGCTGATTGAAACAAACCATTCAGCTCCGGCGATGGTCTTCCTTTAGTAATTATC